>NC_049209.1:31624304-31636804 GCF_013347855.1 Anguilla anguilla
ACATTCGTATAAGCACCAGCTACAGCCACAGACTGGAAATGTATCCTTAAGATTTTACTGTGCGGAAGTGCAGGAGTGAAATAGCGTAGTTTATAGAGCTGTCAGAAAACTAAAGCTGATGCAGTTGGTTGGAACAAAAACCAGCAGGAACACCGGCCCTCCAGGATCGGAGTTGTACACCCCTGCATTATGTACACTTCTCCGGTACGTTAATAGCCAGGATCTGCTTTTCCCTCCAGAACAGCCGGAATCTGTGGATTCAACAAGGTGCTAGAAAACATCCTCAGGGATTCTGGTCCATGCTGACTCGACAGCATAATGCAGCTCCTGCAGATTTTTCAGCCAAGCATTCGTGCTGCAAACCTCCCGCTCCACCGCATCGCAAAGGTGCTCTACAGGATGGACGTCTGCAGAACGCGCAGGCCGTTGGAGTGAGATGTGCGTAAGTCACTGACCTGTTCGTGGGACCAGCCTGAGGTGATGCATGCTTATATGTTAATGTTATAATATTATGGGGGACTATGTAATAAAAAAAGCGCTGTAATTTCTACTTGGTGAACAAAAAAGGCATGAAAATGCACTTTAATCACGTGCGTGTGTGAATTGTTTGATTACAAATCAAAAATTGTGGAGAACAGAGCCAGATTGAGAAAAAATATGTCTTTCTCACAAACATTATAGAGCTCACTGTATATATATTTATGTATGTGTGTTTGTGTGTGCGTATATATATATATATATATATTTATATATAGACACTCAATGGCCACTTAGGTACACTTGCTCGTTAACGCAAATAGCCTGCTGCTCCAAACAATGCATCAAGGGGCTGCAACTCAATATATAAAGCATGTGCTGAAGGGTATCTCTGAAAGCACAATGCACTGAACCTTAAGGAGGATAGGCTACTGCAGCAGAAGACCATGTCAGAGTTTAATGTCCTACAACTATGCCTTTATTTTACACTATTTCTTTTAAAGTGTCAGTAAAACTGACAGTGCCAAAAAAGCAAGAAATTTCAAATAACAGTAGCACAGCATGCTACTTGGCCTGCCATGACAGTGCTGTCCTTCACACACTGTTTTTCAAAGTGTTACTGTGACATACAGGCCTTCTTTTGTATATGAGTAAGGAAAATACATTAAAGGTCCCTAGCTGTGATTGTTAGAGTATAATACTGAAACATGGAAAATGATGAGGTGTATGTGATGAACAATCAATACACTGGCAACCTCTATGTGTGATCCTAAAATAAATTTGTTTTGATAATTAATTGATTATTAATTACTGAATAATTAATTAATTGATAGTTGAATAGATAAAAATGTTCAACACAAATGTCTCAGTTTGCCAATGATGTAATGTCATAGAGCAAAGACCCTACAGCAGGGCTGCCCAGTCCTGGTCCTGGAGATCTACCATCCTGTATGTTTTCATTTCAACCCTAATTTGGCTCGAAAACCCTAACCCTAACTTGTAGCCAAAAGTGCCTACCATTCAGGTCTGCTCATCTCATTTCTGTTATTATTTTCAATAAACATATCAGAAACATCATAATCATACAGGTGTAAATATGTATCACTCATTTTCCCCCTCATTTTTGCCATTTTTCTCTCCTGGAAGATTTAGTGTGCTAAGAACCATGAAGGCTTTGGCTATCCTTAGTGGTTTTTCAACCCAAACAACACCGATGCTCACAAAGTAACAGCTATTACTGCAGATAACTATCTCAGTCCTGACACTCTCAGCTGGTTATTGATGGTCAGGCTTTTGTCAATACGTATCTCTTTGAGGAGTGTTTTAATGGGTACAAATTGAGGGTAATCTTGTATGCGTCAAGAAAATTAACACATTATGCTTGGCATTTGGGAAGATTAGAAATGTATCATTTATTGCCATTATCCTGTTTCAATCAGCACTGCTGATGGGAGGGTGGATTTAATCAATGCCTCTGGTTTCTAACCTTGTGCAAAAAAAGTATTTGTACTGGTTACACTTTCTTGTAATTTAAGTCACAGTTAAGAACAGTTTTGATTGAATCCTGGCCTTGGTGTACCTAGGAAACCGTGTTGAAACCTTGAGGGCCTGGTCAGCATGTTTTCAACTGAATCTCAAACAGTCTCCTCATATTTTGTCAGTGACTTTGTGAGACCTGGTTGTGTATTCATAAAGCATCTCAAAGACCTGATTGTGTATCTATAAAGCATCCCAGAAGCGCTCATCTAGGATCAGTTTTGTATTTTATCTAATAATGGACAGGGTTAGAACAGGGACCAGGGAAACTGTATCCTAGATCAGCACTCCCACTCTGTGAAACTTTATATTAAAATTGGCCCTGTAAAATGTCCACAACAAAGTGAATATGCTTTAAAATTAAACCAACTGTAGACACTCTGTAGTATAATTTATGGGTTCCAAAACAAAAAATCAAATCAACCACTGACAATCTTTTACTCATGCTTACATGTATAGACAAACATTTTAAAACACATACTACATGTGCAATATATTTTCATCATATCAGAACACTAAACCATTTTTGTGATGCAGCATTCATGAAGTAAATAAAGCTGATTAACCAGGCAATCATGAAAACTAGACCAACAGTAACCCACAAATCCCTGAAAAGCAATAAGTCTTTATTTATTCAAAAACAGCTGCATGTAACTGTCCATATTATAATATGTTGGGAAAATAACTGCCATCTATTTCTTGTCTTTGCGGGGCAGACATCATAGGACTCTTGCAAAAATTAACCTTTGCAAAAAACAGAATATATAAAATATAAAGCCAATGATTCTTCATTTTCCCACACAGAATTTAATGCTGATATGTACAGTAAGAACACATACCATAGCACACAGTAAATGGTGGACAGGGAACAGCTCATAAATCTCTGCAGAGACAGAAACGTCTCAAATGTGCAGTTGATGACAGAGGAGCCATAATCGCACGGCGAAAAGTGAAAGTGGCTTTTAGTGAATGCTAACATGTATAGACTGGAGCTAACAGCAGTCAGCTAGCTGACCTTGTAAGCACAGCAGGTTCAAATCCCAATTGCTGCCCCGCTGTAGCATATTTTAACAGGCTCTTTACTTGTATAGTTCCTGCAAATATTGTGCTCTGAGAGTGGGTAATATGTATGGAAATGCGTGTCACTCCGGATAAGGGGCACCTTCTAAAGCGAATAAACAATGTAATTATATGACAGAAAGCACTTTGCGAAATATCTGCCACATTAATGTGCCTGTCTCACACAAAAAAGAAACACAGCCCTGTCTTCTCTGGAAGAGAAGAAAGCAGCTATTAGATGTGTCTTGATACAATAAAAAAAATAAAAAAAAATAAAAAAGCAACATTTAGGAACACACTTAAGATCCCATATCCCAGCTCTTTATCATGTATGCTCCCCACGGCAGCTCGCTGACTCATTTTATTATTATTTTTTTTTGTTTTCTGGTTCTTTCTCTACCTTTATTGTTCTGCTGTTCTTGTTTGTAATAAGCAGAGAAGCCAGTCTTTCTGTACAGGTTATGGTGTCTGCCTTGTATCAGGCCCTTACTTCCTGTAAGCTGAACCAGCTTCCATTTCCAGTGGAGAAGGGGAGGGAATGTTACCTTTAGGACCACTGCGTGTGTGTGTTTGTGTGTCTGTACATATATGTGTGTATGGGAGTGGGGTTGCACTGTACACACACATGAGCATGTGTGTGTGTATGTGTGTGTGTGTCTGTGTGTTTGTGAGTGTGTGTATGTGCATGTGCATGTGCATGTGTGTGTGTGCACGTGCCGATCTGGTAAGGGGATTGTACTGTACACTACATCATAAGCCCTTGGTGCCTTTGCATAACAAGCAGCAGTAAACAACAAATAGCGATAGCAGAAAACATATGATCATAACAACCCTCAGCTGGGATCATGGAATTAAATCTATTTTAGGAGAGAATTGTTCATGTGTGTCATGCAGATGAGGTGACAGTTCTCTGTAAAAAGCACTATACAAATAAAATTGAATTGAATTGCATTTAAAACAATTAACAGGCAACGGTACCCATTTTCGTTCATCTGTCTGCTATGCTGTTCCATATTTGCCACAATTTTGCAGTCGTATATGATGACAAATTTTCAAATTGAAGATGAAAAATCACAAGAAAATGAAAATGTGTCTTTCTGAGCTGTGTTTAATCATTTCATCACACAACTGAAATGAATGGCTTTCCTGGTTGTGCACTAAATGGGGAAGGACATTCTCAAAAAGTACTGAAAGTTGGACAGAAACATTTTAGGTTTCGATATTTTCAAACGATATGTAGACAATACTAAAAAAATGAAATTACCAGTGTTATCCTTTAACTCACCTTTAAAACTGTTCCACTTTTGCCACCACTCTCAAAAGCTTGCCAAATAAATAGCCTTAAAGTTGAGTCGTCAGTAACAATGTAATATCCTCAAGGAAAGCAAAGAAAGGAAACATGTTTTGAATTACCTCTGAACACAACTCCCACTCCCACTCAACTCCCACTTCAGATAATTTCACCCCATCTTGAATGAAAAAAAGTGAATAAATCAGCTAGCTGCGTGCAGCTTGGCTAGCTGTGTGAAATGTTGTCAGATGCCTGAATGCATTTCCCCTAAAAAACTCAAATTGACTGCCAAAACTTCCAAACTTCTCCCCCATGCCTCATTTTAAAAAACACAATATGTCATTGACTCCCATACATTTTTTTGGTAAAACTTACCCTATGATTTTTTTAAAGTTCCCCTGCTATTGGGTACATCTTTCTAGTCTAGCAACCTTGGCTGTGTTCTATATTAAGCAAGCAATATGGGAGAGGGGGAAATTTGGGGAAATTTAGTGAGATTCTTAATCATAGTTTCCCTGTGGGTCATAACCATTACATAATAATAATAATAATAATAATAATAATAATAATAATAATGTGTGGGATAATAAGTGGAACATAAAGCATATCCATGACAAAGAATTTCAGCATTTCCTCTGGCTACAATAAAATACATAATAAACAGGCTACATAATAAATGCATCATTTATTATGTGAATTATTATGTCTTGTTTTGTGTCCATTGTAGATGCCAATATGGCCGTGGCAGTGTGGTTGTTGTTGTTCACTTTCATATCAGTAACCAAACAAAAATGTAGCCTTTGAGTCGGTGGTCCTCCTGGTCATAGCGGGCCTCGGGGTCTGCTGGCTTTCGTTGTTACGCAGAGCTTGAGCAGGACAGAAATTGAGCAATTAAAGCAGCTGATTACACAGTTAACTCAGGTCACCTGGTTTCTTGGGCCTGAATCGCTTGCTGATCTTAATGGCAAAACAAAAACCGACAAACTCTGTGGCTCTCCGGGGCCAGGATTGCGTATCCCAGCAGTAAAAAGGAGAATACATCCATATAAAGCCAGGCTGTCCAATTTTATCTGAAAGGGGCTGGTATGGCTGCAGATTTTTATTTTAGCCTAGCACTAAAACATCCCATTTTACTTAAAGTCTTTATTGAAGACCAAGATTAATTAACTAGTTGAATCATGAATTTATATTTTTTATTATTTTTATTTATTATATTTTTGTTAATAAATATGCCCGTGTTATGCAACTGCTCTCATTTTAAATGTGGGCATTTCGCACTGCTTCTAACAAAACCCATCATGCACCAGTACAACATTTATGTCTACGGAAGTAAATAATTGAACTGAATTTAACACCTGAGTGTTGCTTGAACAGTACACATCGCTGTCAATCATCATCTGTGCCTAATTAGTGACAATTACATTATCAACTTAGATTATTGAGGTGGTGCAAATTGGATAATTGTTTGAGAAGGGGCTTGACAAAGGTTACCGTGACCTCTTACAGGCGGAGGACTGAACCACAATGTGAGAAAACAAGGGGAGACAAACCGGTGGCCCTATGTTTTATCCAATCACCATGATAAAATGACTTAGACTAGTTTGTAATATGACACATTCACGCCAATCTGGCTGACAAATCCATCAGAAAGCCGTTATCTGTGCAAGTCGAGTTGTCGAGATTAAAACAACAGCAAGGTGGTAGAGGATTGGGTCTTCAGCACTGCTCCAACAAGCTCAGCCATGAATTAAAATCACACAGGTGAATTTAAAATATGGGGTGGGGTTTCACTGGCAGAGACCCCTGAGGGTGTAATATTTGACGTCTTCTCAGCAGAGAAAGCAGAACCCACTGTACATTTCTAACCTTCAGCGCCCAGCAATTGGTTAAAGCTCATTTTAGAACATTCCAGCATGCAGAGTCATAACCAAAGACAGATTTGTTAATTAGTTCATTTCAACTGTCATTAAATTCCATAAAATGGTTTTTAATGATCCCACAATTTATATTTGCATGCTTTTAAGGTGCAATATAGATGGGATGTTTCCTGCTTAAAGACCCAAGTGTTAATTAAGTCACACTATAAAGATGTAGGGCCCTATTTTTGGTGTCAGTGTGGTAATGTAAATGTGCCTGGGTGTGAGCGTAAATTCTAATTTCTTCCTGTGCAAGCACACATTTTTTATTACCTCTGTCCTGGTTGATAGTTTTTTTGGTGGTGATAAACCTGTTTGTGCATGATGTCAAAGTGTGTTGGGCAGTGCATTAGGAGGTGTGTCAAAATAAAAAGCTTTTAGCGCTGTACAAGTTTGGTGTCTAATAATGTCTTTGCAGTTTTAACCCACTCAACCACCTTTAACTCCAGTGCATCTTGCAATGCTAGCTCTGTTACCAATGCAGACATATGACCATTGAACATTTGGGGCAGAAAACTGATCATACAGCACTAGCCTGTTGTATTTTTCCAAACTATATTCTTCAGCAATAGTGTTGAAACACTACAGGCATTTAGCAGATACTCTTATCCAGAGCAACTTAAACAACTTTTTACATAGCATTGATTTATACAGCTGGATATATACAGAAGCAATGCAGGTTAAGTGCTCATACATTACTCAAGGGTACAATGGCAGTGCCCCACTGTGACCTTTAGGCTACAGGACCAGCTGCTTACCCATTACACTAAGAAAGAAGTTGAAAACCTAAAGGTGTCTTTCTAAGCAACCACGAAGGGACTCGAACCCTCAATCTTCTGATCCGAAGTCAGACGCCTTATCCATTAGGCCACGTGGTCCCTGTGGAAGCCTTCAATGGACAGGATTGTGCAGCTTAAGCAGTCAAGTACTGTAGACTATTAAAAAAGCTCAAGACAAAGTAGTACAGTATATAAACCACTTTTAGTAGGCCTACATGCCTTAATTTGCCACTGTTATGAGTTACTGCTAGAGTTTGACAATTGTACCTTGACTGCGAATATAGGGCCTTTTACTTACATTACATTTTTTATTTACTTAATTTATTCAAATGAAAAAAGAAGTATTTCTCTCTCTTGGCCAGCCTAAACCTTTTGGGGTCAAATGTGTATTAATGCTGCTATAAAACCAATTGGTCAAGAGTGGGACAGTAAAGATTGATTGCATCTGGACTCTGCATACTGAGCAGGAAGTGTTTATGTGAGATTGATTGATCCATAAATAAACTCCTCCACTGAAGGCTGTTCTGCTTCCTATCTTTGTAGAAAAACAGCAAGGAACAAGCTTTTGTTATGTAGTTGGTGTGTGTGTGTGTGTGTGTGTGTGTGTGTGTGTGTGTGTGTGTGTCCATTATGTGGAAAGACCAAATAAGCAAGGAACTAGAAAACATAAAGCAAAGTATTGGTGGGCTTAGGAAGGTCCTAGAGGACTGGGAGCCTTGTGTTTATTTTACTGTCACCTAGTGATGGTGTGTGAGGAAGCTGTGACTAACACGCTGGGTATGATCCAGCCAAGCAGCACTTTTGCTTTTGCGCTCGTACAAAATATGGGATGTGAATTCATGCCATGCCAGTGCAGAATGAGGAATCTCGCAGCAGGGGCGAATGCTTGCGTGAGAGCGAGAGCTTTTAAAGACGTGCACCACCGCCACCTCTGTCACAGTCACATCATCTCATTTCTGGACGGGATATAACTGAACGTGATGCTGTCGCTTCGTGTTCTTTGTTTCTGTCCAACTTCATGATATTATGAACTCTTACTATTTAACATGATAACGTAACAGAAAGAGCTTGAGTTCTAGCCAATGGGATCTGCATGGTCTATACCACATGCACACGAGCACAAATAACAAAGCAATGCAAACAAACACTAGAAAGAAGGCACTCAGTCAAGTGCAGACCTCTGCTAAGGCACAACAATCGCTTGAATGTGCACAACACATGACTTGGCATTCCAGTCATTACTTTTTGAGATATATTTGGCCTGATGGTGTCGCTAGAGGAAAGGTCATGGAGTCACTAAATCAATAGGTCTCATCCTCTTGGGAACGTGAATGCACACCACAAAATTTCATGGTAGCCCAGCCAATACATTTCGAGATATATGAAAGTTTGGCAAGATGGTGGGACTAACAGAAAAGTCATGGGGCCACAAAAATGAATTGATTTGGACTGTTGGGAGCATGAAAGTGCACAGCAAATATTATTATAATCTGAACATTAATTTTCCATAAATGTCTGTTATGGATTGACGAACAAATAGACAGATGGATTTTATTGCATAACCTCCTCCAGGTAAAGTAAAAGGTAATGTAATACAAAGAAGCTCAGAACCAGGCAAGAGTATTGCCTTGTCTGAAACACTCATATACAGACACTGATAACAAACCAAACAGACTTAAAATGGCTGCCATTTCATGCTCTTTTTTTTCTCACCATAAAGAAAAATCAATCCTAACTGAAAAGGACAGCACAGGTATTAATACAAGGAGCCTACAAATGAAGATTCACCTCAGCATCCACTGTGTGGAGAAAAACACAGTCCATTTCTCAGCCACTGACAGCGCGACTTCCCAACAGACCCACCGTTATCTATCACATGAAAGCAGGGGCCATTTGAGTTCAACTTTCAAAAAAATAAACAGCTCTTCACACATTATGAAAGATGACCTTTTCTCTTTCCCTTTCTCTCCTTCGCCCAAAAAAAGCCAAATTAGTTCCTCCATAATAGCTTTCATTTAGGAGTTTCAAACTGTCTCAAAGACAGTTTGTCTTTCCTTTGTAGCTGTCACTCACACTGAGCACGGAGTTTCAAGAGTCACCGACTGGCAAGGATCCACCAGTTGCTGGTATCTATCCAAAAGTGAACAAAGCCATTAATTCCCCTCTCCGGGTCTCTGCCTCAGTGTCCTAGCCAATCTCTGTACACACTGCTGAGCGTACACACATGATTTATAACACTACCGTATGCTGAAATACTGAATAAGAGAGCATCACACACACACACACACACATACACACAATTTTTTGAATTATGAGCAGCCACAAATAGGAATTTCATGGACATAGATTCTGGGGGGGACAGGGGGGACATGCTCCCCTCCAATATTATAATGTGGTATTCGGTGGTAATGTTAGTCCCCCCCAATGCTGAAATCAGACCCATGTCCTTGGGGAATTTTCATTGTATTGTATCATGAATAGTAGTGCTTGCAAACTTACAGTGTGCTCTTTCTCCAGTGAGGTAAATGTTACCAAATGGCCCCCTGTTCCCCTCTCTTACTGCTCCGCAAATGGCGGCAAGCGGGGAAGCTCTGGATTTTGCGAACAGATGGCATTTGAAAGGTCACTGGTCTTCAAGGTGAGTCACCCCGCCTGAGCCCGTAGCCGGAGCCACGGTCCCCGACGTGACCCTGAGTCGTGGCAGTGTGACCAGGCAGACTCCTCCGAAAACTGCTGCCTCCAGGAAAAAAATTAATAAATAAAAGTCCTTTCAGCGCTGGGAAGCTGTCTGTGCAGGTCAGCACCCCCCCCCCCCCTCCCCCCCCTCAACCCTCACCCTCAGCATTGAGAGACTATGCAATGGTTGGCCTCACATTCCATTTCAGCACCGAAATGCTGTCTCTGTGTGTTACCCTGCTGTCCTCCCCATTTCAATTCAGTTCAATTCAACTTTATTTGTTTGGCGCTTTTTACAGAGACACTGTCAGAAAGACGCTTTACAGTGGAATTGGGCAAAAAAATAAAAAATGAAAAACAGGCCTGAACTCCCAAAAAGCAAGAAATTGATGTAAAAAAAGAACATTGGGAGCCTTGACAGAAACATGACAGCTGTGTTTTTTAGCAGTACGTGAAAAAACTCAGCACCAAATGCTTTGCAGATGAATTTTTTTAAATGTTGTAATTTTTAAATTAATTTGATTTGATTTAGAGAGCATGCCCCATGATTTGCTTATGCTCAGCAAGCCACTTTAAATTATAAAATCAGTTTTAAATGAAGTGGAACTGTTGCTATTCCTCGAATTTGGAAAAGTAAAAACTACATGTTTCTAGTATTTGACAATTGCTCACTTTCCATAGAGACTCCCAGCAAATTTACCAGGCTACAAATGTTCGATGTTTCTTGCACGCAAAAGTCAACAAAACAGGTTTTCCAGACTTGTTTTTTGAAATGTGGTATGACATACTCCGAGGAAGCCTGAAGTGTCATAGGCAATCACTTATATTTGGGCAGCCAAAGTGTAGGGTGAGTTTTGTGCAAATTTTAACTGATTCGTATACCTTAATGTGCTGGTTACTTAGTCTTGCCCAAAAGGCCACCTTATTACATTTGCCAAGGTTTAAAGTTCACCACATTTCCTTTTATGCATGCAATGCTAATTACATTAGACACACCGCATAAAATTTAAACGCTGAAAATTCACACTACTGGAAATACCAATTGCAGTAAGAAAGATGTCTCTTGTCAAAGCAAGTCTCTGATTTATTGAAAGAAACAGAAAGTGGCACTGTCACAATAAATCCATTGAGTCAGCAGCATGGTCATTTGCGTTAATGAAGGAAATAATTATCAGACATGACAGAATGTCTCTGCTGGATGCACCTGCTGATTATAAATATATATATTTTTGGGCTAGTTGTTTTTTTGTCTGTATGTAACTAGTGCTGGGGTGTCCGGTGTGGATACAGGGATTTGTTTTAGCCCCGCCCTAAGACACTTGAATCTACCTATCAAGGCCTTGATTGAAAACCATGATTAGTTCATTCGCTGAATCTGGTGTTGTTGTCCCGGGCTAAAACAAAAACCTGCACCCACACCGGCCCTTTCCTGAAAAGATTGAACACCCCTGGGTTAGTGTGACTCATTGGGACCAAACGCAGAGCCTGCTCATATAACACAGGTATCTTTACCCCTCTCCTGATAAAATATCACTTCCAATGATGGATTAAAAGTGCTAAACACAAAATGAGCACGCCCTTCATTATTTAAATTTGAAGGTATTGCACACATTTCAAGGTAATGCATGCCACCATTGGCTCTGCATTTGAAAATTGTTGCTTGTGTTGCTTATACAGCTCGTGCAGCTATATTTAAATCCTATTCCTTGTTTCTACTTTCAGCTGAACTTAAGCAAAAATGTTTAGTTGCAGATTCCAAGTATCTTTCCATTTTTATTTTTGACCGTTTGCACATCACTGATCTTCTACTGCTATCCGCTGCACCAGAAATACACAGGGAAAGGTCACACTTTCTTCCTGCATCTCGATAATGCAGAAGCTGTATTTCTTGGCAGATGTACACATACCATAACTTGATCATTTTTACTTGATTTATTTTGTAAATTTGTCATTTAATATGTGTTTATAGCGAGTGGTGTGGTACAAGCAGAATAAACCACTCCGAGCCGTGCCATTCTCATGATATATATGCACTTATCGGGTAGGAATCACCACCCCAGGTCCGGTGTCTGTCAGGATAACTGTACTGTATATATTATAGCATATCATTATACATATTTTATTGTGCGTGTATGTGTATCCCAAGACAATAAAGTATGCAGTGCATACTGTATAGTGAAATGTAAGGTATATGCTTGATGTAAAACCAAGTTTTTAAAGCAATGAGAACTAACCAGATGAAGGTTATTTATTTGTTTATTAATGCAGAGATAGGATTATAGAGCTGACATTAAGCAGGTTTTTGCTGCACACACTTTTCTGTAAGCTGAAGTACTGCAGGTTTCCTCGATATTAAACCTTATTAAAAGATTAATTTAACTGGCTTGACAGGGTTGGGGAGCCACTTTATTAGCACCGAGAAGCGCGGCAGAAATGCTTAATGAGGCTGATGTCCGGCTAATAGATTTTTAAATGATAGTTTCGCAAAATTCTCTTTGCAACGCAGCCTTGTCATATTCTAAAATAATTTTCTCGGTCATTTGCACTTGGTGTTCTCTTCCCTCAGCAATATTCAAGTATCCCACCATAAAACTTGTGCCTCAGTGCTTCTCAGTGCAGCAATGAGGCCCACAGTCTGACATCAAACCCTGATCCTGATACTGTGCCTTAACTGGGTACCTTCAGTATAATAATTTCACAACTGGGCTGGGTGCCGGACTGCCAAGCGAAAAGAAGCACACAAGGTACCCCCAAATTGACAGGGGA